>NC_057809.1:596477469-596479901 GCF_018294505.1 Triticum aestivum
AATGTTATAATTTTTTTTCTGTTTTTTAGTTATAGAAATATTAGAAATGTTATAGAAATGTTAGTTATATAGCATTGTTAGAAATGTTATAGGAATGTTAGTTATATAGAAATGTTAGAAATTTTAGTTATCAAAATCCAATCATTAAAAAATGTTACTTTTTGCGGGCATATAGCTAGTATTTGTTCTCGACGATGTCCGGCCCGCATCCTCGCCGTCGACCCGTCCGCGACGACGTCCGGCTAACCCATGTCCGCTTGATGAGGAACCTGACCCCAGGTCCCGTCGTCGACCCTGATCTCGTTTGGTGGCGTTCGCGTGGGCCAGTTTCGGTGCGGAGGGAGCCGGCCCCGCCGGAGGTGGTACGTCGCCATGTCAGGGAGGAGGACGAGCACGTCCATCGCTACATGGTTGCGTTAGAGGGCGGCAGGTTCTCCAATACCTGGCAGTTTCTTCAGGGATCTCACTTCAGCTATGATCCTGTGAGGGTTCCTTCTCTTTGGGTGTCCACCGCCCGCGCCGCAGGAACCGCGAGTGTCCTAGATTCTTCTGTAGTATTCGATCTTTATTAGCTACCTAGCCAGTGATGTATTCGATATATAATATTTGAGACGATGTATTCGAGATTATATATTATTCGAGACGATGTATTCGAGATTATATCTATTATTCGAGACGATGTATTTGAGATTATATCTACTATTCGAGACGATGTATTCGAGATTATATCTATTATTCGAGACGATGTATTCAAGATTATATCTATTATTCGAGACAATATAATTTGAATACTAAATTGTTTTATATTTCTTTTGGATTAGTTAAACAAAACCTATGGCGGACAATACCGGCAGAGAGGGAGAAGAGGCCCTGTTCAATATCATACGCAATCCTCGCGGGCCAGATGATGATCAGAATGAAGAAGATTATGACGGCTCCGAATATCTAAACAACACCGGGGAGGGTGATATGATATTCGATCACGACGACCGAATTGATGAAGTCATGAACTATGAACATGACGAAGAAAATGTTGATCTTGAAACAACAAAGACCGGCGAGGTATATATATATTTATATAAGCAGGCATCTGGTGATCATCACATGTTTTAAATGACTTGAAGATATATTAACGAATCGATCTTTCTTCTTTCAGCCATCCGGATCGAGCAAATCTTCAGGCAATAGGACGAAACGAAGCCCGAACAAAAAGTTGAAGGAGGGGGTAAAGTACAATATCGAGGCAATCAGACCTAATGGCGAACCATTAGCGCCTAAGAAGATTGCGGACAAGTTCGTTCGTCAGTGCGGAGTTCTTGTGAAGGACCTACTCCCGATCTCCCTTCAAGAATGGAGAGATCCAGCAAAGCCATGTCCAGATCTTACTTTTGTCGACGACAGACAAAAAGGTCTGCTTTGGGATACTCTTATGGAACATTTCACCCTACCAGATCATTTCACAGAAGCAGATGTGCAGAAAGTCAAGGACGCTGCTCTTAGGAAGATGGCGGTTGCATTCAAGAACCACAAGAATCGTGAATGGGACAAGTACGTCAAGGGAGGAAGGAAGACTCCAGTATTCGAGGGAACACTAGAGAAGCAAAGTGCTCATTGGGACGATTTCGTGAAATTCAAGGATTCGGAATTAGCTAAGGAACGGTCGAGAATAAACAGGAAGAATGCCGAAAAAAGGATAAGTTCCATAAGCTGGGGCCACGTGGCTACGCGGTGGCAATGCCTAAGTGGGATAAGTTTGAGAAAGAGATGGAGGATGCAGGTGTCACTCCGGTTACTAGGAGCTGGCCCCCCAGGTGCAGGACTTGGTTCTATGCACATGGGGGGGAGTTGGACCCGAAGACAGGCAAAGTTTCGATGAAGGCATGTCTGAACGGAGCCGACGATGCGCTAATTGTTGCAATAGAAGAGGCTCGAACGGGGGTGTTCCAGCCCAACAGAGAGAACGACGAGCTTACGCGTGCCCTGGGAAATCCTGAACACCCGGGAAGAACATGAGGCAAGGGCGCTATTCCGTGGTATGAGGGGTTTACGGACTGGAACGCCGACTACAGAACCCGTGCGAGAAGGAAGATTGCGGAGGAGAAGAAGAGGAAGATGGAGGAGGAGCATAGGAAGCTGGACTATGAACGCCTTCAAGGCCTAGAATCAAAGCACGCGGACTTGGCAGTCAAATTCCAGCGGCAGCAGGAGCAGATTGACTCACTTAGCCAGCAAAGGGGGTCTCAGCAGCTGTAGCGGCAAGCAGATGATCCAGCATTGGATAGCACCGCCCCATCCATGCCGAGAAGCAGCGTGGGTTCCGCCCCGGGCGACGCAATGCTGGATAGATACCCCGTGGATGACATCATGGAGAACACTAACTGCGAGCTACACTTCAAAATGAAGAACATATCCATGAAGGTGGCGGACGCCGT
>NC_057809.1:596480292-596491411 GCF_018294505.1 Triticum aestivum
AGGTGGTGGACCCATATTCGGGGATACAGCTTGACATTCCTGGAGGTGACGATGAGCACACATTGGGAGAGGCCATACATCGTGTCATCCTATGGAGAAAGGATTGCATCGTCTTTCGAAGGCCACCGACACCGCGTCACCCGACTCCTCATCGAAGTCCGCCACCGAGTCAGCAGACTCCCGCTCCTCCAAGTCCACCAACGCGTGAGGCCACTCCTCCTCCTCCAAGTCCGGCAAAGTGTCAGGCCACTCCTCCTCCAAGTCCGACACAGCGTCAGACGTCCACTCATCCTCCATGTCTGGCACAACTTCAGGCCACTCCTCCTCCAAGTCCGGCACAGCTTCAGGCCACTCCTCCTCGTCCAACTCAGCCCCATCAGCCGTCTCCGCTGCCTCAGCAGTCGCAGAAGAGACACCCCGCAACTATGGTGCGTAGCGGTACGAGTCAAGGTAGTACAGGAAGTACAGGCGGAGGCAAGCGATATAAATATGGTCCAAGCCTCACTACTCCTCTTCCTCAGAGGGCTTACGACAGGACCGAGGAGCAAACCAATGCCATAGTGTGGGTAGAAGTTGACGCCCATTTTGGATCGAAACCGCCACCGCCGCCAAGGGAGAAAGTGCCTGCGGAAAATATTGACCATTTCATTCGTATGGCTCAACCACCAGCTCCCAAGCCTATTGACATAGACTATGAGCGTCTACAGAAGGAGGCAAGCTCGAGCTCGAGCAAACAACAAGCAGCTGTCAAAAAATGCGTGAAAACCATTCCCCGGCTGGGAGAACAGGCGGCGCAATTGATCCCCTCGCTTGTTGTGCCAACAACACGTGACAGTACACGCGCCCAATATTATTGTGGGCAAACAGTTTACGTTCCCGAGGTGGGCAATGTGGTAATAACCAAGGAGCATATAATGCAGGCTGAAATTCTCAACATCACTGTTGGACAACTCCTCGAGATCGAGCCCATGCCTGTGCTTACAGAGGAGGAAATAAAACGGAAATATGTCCGGGGCGAACCTTTGGTCAAGCCAGACGAGGTCAAGAAGCTCCCAACGAGAATGTATGAATTGCATCAATGGTACATGGACATTACCAAGAGTTCCAATCAAGAGTCCCTCATGGTGGAAGTCAAGAAGGATCATTACTACCATCAGAAAGCTTTGGCCGTTGAGTATAATGAACTGTTTCAGTTATACAATCAAGACGCACTCGACAAATCTATCGTCAGTTGCTAGTAAGTGATTTATTTCTGTAATTTAAGTCTCAATCTAGCTTTAGTGATCCTTTTGATCAATCATTACCTGTAATTATCCTCACTATATTCTTTTCTGTGGTATTATGCAGGATGAAGATGTATCACTACAACATGACCTCACCTATAGCAACGCTTTTTTCCGTATCTAAAAGTCCATATATCCATTGCTAGTGTCTTTACCAACGGTTTGGGATGCGTTGCCTTATCCAGTGTTGCTAGCGCATAATGCAACGGATATACTACCGTTGGTAAAAGGGATCGTTGCAAGAGTACAACACATAAAACAGACTTATACAACACTACTATCCGTTAGTGCTCAATATATCGGGATCCAAATCTCATTGTTTGGCAATAGATAATTTGCCACACTTTAGGTGGTTGTATATGTATAGTGTGAATAATAATATTATTATTATATATGTATATAACAACAATTGAATTAATGCTTCACATAATGGTGATAATTATATGTATATCAAGCTAGGAAAAGACAAGAAAATATACTCACAAGAGGAAGAAATCATATATTGCATAAAATTGTTGGATTACAGTAGTGGATATTACAGGAGGAAGAGCATCCAAATGTGATGCAAATCTAAATATTTTCTCGACAAAGAAACTTAAACTAAAAGCATCCATCGACATCCCTGATACTTAACTAAAACATAACCGAGGAACATCATCGAATAGGAACAACATCCCTACAACTTAACTAAAACTGAAAGCATCCATCATCATCATCATGAACTGGAACATTATCATCATCATCATCATCACATCCCAGTGTACTTGCCATGCACCCATATAATCATCCATGTATCTTTTGACTCTACAAAGAAAATAACAAAATGAACCGTTAACACACAGTGCATTAAGAAGTAAGAACCAATTTGCGCACACTTACTGCCCATCAGCACATTTTTTTGGTCTGGGCAGCAGTCTAATAGCAAATAAGAAGAAACAAATAAACAAGATAGCACTACAATTTGAACACAAATTCGTATGTGATTATGAGAAGATAGCAGCATGAGTGTTGGTTGTCCTTGATGACTAATCCAGACGCCACAATATACGACACAACCTGCAGAAAACATGGCTAAATAAAATTATATGGACATTAGCCTAAGTGATGTGCATAGGGCAATGTGATTGACAGTACCACTTCTCTTTTGTTCTCCAGTTAGTTAGCAAACTGGACCAAAACAGTTTGTCATCTGAAACTGAACCAAAACATCTATTTCTAGTTGGTTTCGGTCATCCAACCGGAAATAGGGAAACCTAAAAGTGCTCACCACGCTTTGAAACCAACCTACAGCCCCAAATCCACTGAAATGGATTTACATCATCACCAGCCTAGAGATCTATTGCTAATTCTTTAAATCTACAGTAAAAATGTTTTCTATGAACCAACAGATCTATTTATTTCTAAATAAATCCACTGAAACCTACAACCCCAAATCTTATAAATGTGCGTCGACAGCAGCATAGAACCTAGCACAGCTCAATGGCCATGGACACAACGAGCAGTAGCACGGTAAGGAGAGGGAGAGAGTTTACCTTCGATGGCATCATCCATGACTTGCTCCACAAACTTGACTTGCTCCATGGCGTCCCCCCTGCATCGAGTTGGAATACCTAGTTGATTTTAATTATACTAAGATTCTTTCATGTGAAACTAAATAGTGGAATTAATACATGCAGCACACAATATAGGCCCACGGTTTCTGAAACCCAACCAAAGAAAGAAGTAGGTTGTCTACCAGGCCATGCCTTGTACAGTTTCAACTCTGGTATGATGCCCCATGAGAGGAACAAAAATACAACGAAGTCAAATATTGTCGTCGGTAGGACCTTACGTGCCAATTCAAAAAAGATAATGCTAACTTATCATGGGATCATCATCAAGAACATGCACACTGTTGTCCAAATTTTTACTATGGCAGTCATTATGTTATTGTCCAACGATGAGTAAATATTTTTTGGGACAATGAACAAAAAGAGATGGTTCAAACTCTAGACCCAGAAATGGATGGTTGCAAATCGATAGGGTCTATACTGTTCTAGGTACATAATAATGGGCAAAACACACTAATTTGTATTGAAACTGCTGACGGGGTAACTAATTTGTAGTGGAATGGCCAAAAGAGTACCTTATATAGGGACAACTTGTAGGTGATTATTTCCTTGTAGTGTATTTCATGAGTACAGGATGATAGTATTAAAAAATAGTAGTCCATCATGGTTATCCTTGTATCTAGTTTGTTCTTTCCCTTTCCATATAGAATTTGCAGAACTAAACCATTAGTTCTTTCCAGATTTTATACATGTAATAGGCAGAATAGAAGTCGTTCCTGACTTTTAGTAGAGAATAGTATCCGAAGAAATACATCTATAGAAGCACTGTGTCCTGAACTCATGTTAACCACAATAACAATATCCTTTTTAGTTGAAAGGCAAACTTCTAATATTTAAATATTATTCTTGATTTTTAAATGATACATCGAGATACCATGTTGACAAAAAGATAATACAACTATGATTATTTTGACTAGAAGTGCATATGAATACAGAACAGAATTTATATTGGACACTGTAGTGAGATAACACTACATCAGCTCCGAGCTGTAACAGAAGTACCTATATTATTTTCGGAAAGCAAGGAAAAGCATCTAACTTACCGCCAAATAGTGGTTCAAATATTCATCACTTGGTAATAATTAAAAACACCTTGCTGGTGCTATAGTCGTACATAATAATCATATGTGTGGCTAAGAAAGCTTGAAGATCAACTTTTATTTCGGAAGGGAAACAGGAGCAGAATCTTAAAAATATAAATCAATAACTAACCATTAAACAGCAAAAGAAATAATTCTGCTCAGTTTCAAAGCCAACGTGGCAATACATAAGGAACCATATACATATCGTCGCTGTAGCATGTGCACAGGAAGCCATCATATACTTAGTTAAGATGTACAATAGAAATAGTATATTTATGCTTCATCTGTTCAAATTACATGGGAGAACATTATAAGATGAAGAAATTCCACAAAGCAGCACTATTTTTCAGTGAAGAAAATAAAAAATCTAATGGTAACATTGATAAGAGGATTTTACACATACATTTATTTTTCTTCAATGGGGACATGAGCATCTTACCTGATCTAACGGGGCCAAACCTGAAGACAGGAACTAAGTCGCGTCCATGACTGGACAATGGAGGACTTGGTTACTTCCATCATGTCACCCATGTCGTGGGCAGCACCTATGGTTATGATTGGTTTTCCCTGTAGAGAGAAGGGTTATACAGCCAGTTGGTTGCACGTCTACAGGAGAAGAAAAGAGCAGAGGTTAGGGCATCTACAACGCTCGCCGCTTGGCCAGGCGCTTACAGAAGAAAGTGAAAATATTATTAAATTGAAAAACATCTAGGCGCCCTGCCTTCCAACGCTGGACGCTAGTTGCCAACGCTAATCAAACACTAAATTAAACTGCACATGCGGCTGATGCAGGGAAGAAAGGAGGGAAGCACCCGCTGCATATCTTTGCGCTGACGAAGCGTCCGACGCCAGGATTTGAGGGCCTCAACCGCAAATCGGTCAGGAATTCAAGTGGGAAAAAATCGTAGCGCCTCCCCTAGCGCCCTGCGTTGGAGTTGGAGATGCCCTTAGAGAAAGAGGGAGATAAATGATGAAACCAGGGGACGGGGTGCACTCACCGGACTAACGACATGGCCAACGGCGCCGGAGCCGACGCCCGAACCCTAGCTATGGGGGAGGGTCGCGGGTAGGCTTTAGTGGCCGCGAGGGCCGGATCTAGCCGGATGGGAAGGCGCCGCAATGCGAGGGGACCTGGGGCTGTGCTTCGCGGTGGCGAGATTCGCCGGATGTCGCTTGAATCAGCCGCCGCAGGTTGAGCAGCGAGGAGCCGCGTGAAGTGAGAGATGGGTCACGAGAGTGATGGGTGGGTAGGGATGATGTGGATCCGGCAGCCTCCGGAGCTGCGAGGTAGGAGGAGGGGAGGGGGAGGGCCGACGGTGAGGTGGATCGGAGGAGGAAGACAAAGCGGTGGCGGCGGCGGTTTGGGAGAGATAAGGGCGGGCGCTCTATTTCTCGCGCGTCTCTCTCTCTCTCTCTCTCTCTCTCTCTCTCTCTCTCTCCTTTCCTCGTTTTTTTCTTCTCAATTGTACCACGATAGGGTAATGAGCTGTAACTCTACATCGCATATGTTGCATCGCTTATATGCGTATCTATGAATTTTTTTTGCAACGTATAGTCAAAATGTTGTAGAATTTGTGTTGCTTTATAGAAGGTATCCTTGTAGTGTATGAAATGAAAAAAGGTGGACGCTATGGCATTGGGTTCATTGACCCAAATACCATTAATGAATACACATGGAAAATAGATCCATATCATGAAAAGCATGTAGAGGACAGCATGCTAGAGTTCTTGAAGCGCCTCAAATACAATGAAGATATACTACTTCCTTACAACTTTCAGTGAGTCACACTGTCTTGTACTATACAAATTCTCTGTTTTTGCCTACTAGCTAGCTACATGTTTTTGCTTACATATGCCCGCTTAATTAAGACATGCAAACGTATGTGCATGCAGATTTCACTGGATCTTGTGTATCATTAAAATTGACGCCGGAACAGTTGAAATACTAGACTCACTACTCAAAGCAAATACTGACTATAACATCTTGTTTGGGATAGTCAACAGGTAATTTCAATCATTATTAACTATATATCTCGGCCTATTTAGTTCGTCATTTCATGATATGAACTATTTAATAACCCCTTTATTCATTTTATTTGTCGGCGGGCAGGGCTTGGGCAAGGTTCATCAGCGTCACTCCAAGCGAATGGAAACAAAAGCTGAAATGGTTTCGACCCAAGGTAAGTAATTAAGTAGTACTAGCTAGCTAGCTAGCTGCCATCTCTTTAATTATCATGCTTGATTAATTATTATCTGATCAAATTCCATTCTCGTAAAGGCCCTGAAGCAGGCGCAGGGAACTGATCTGTGTGCATACTGCATTTGCGAGAACATTCGCATGATGGCGTCTGAAAGGAGCAGATCTCAAAGACAAGAATGGGTACGTTTGTCAGAACACTATTCACAATTTTTACACCATTATTGATATCTAGTCACACAACTAATACACATGCATATTGATCTCCTTCTTAACAGTTCACAGAGTTGCGGGACAAGCTCCTAGAAACGGAGCGCGTACAAGCACTTCAAGAGGAAATAGCGGGATTTTTGCTCGACCGGGTCATAGATCCGAAGGGAGAATACTATTACCCGCTACTGCCCCCATGAACCACTTCCAATTATCATCGTGCTCCGAAGGCACCAATTAGGCTAATTCCACTGGCTCCGAAGGCAACATGTAGGAGAAATTGTATAGAGCTATACACATGTGTGTATGTGTGAATTAATATGGTGGTTTGTGAGACATTTGATGATATATATATGATCGGTTCTACTAGAAATTCTAATATATATATATATATATATATATATATATATATATGCATAACGTGTGCAATGTGTAGTATCGTAAAATACTAACAAACGAAAAAGAATTAAATGGAAAATACAAAATTAAATGAAAAAAAATCATAAAACCAAAAACCCCCCAAACCTTGTAGTACCGGTTGGTGTTACCAACCAGTACTAAAGGGCTCCCGGCCCCCGGAGATGGCTCGTGCCACGTGGTTGCCCTTTAGCACCGGTTCGTGCTGAACCGGTACTAAAGGGGGGGGGCTTTAGTGCCCACACTTTAGTGCCGGTTATGGAACCGGCACTAAAGGGCCTTACGAACTGGTGCTATTGCCCGGTTCTGCACTAGTGATAGTCCAGGAGTCCGGCCAAAGGTATAGTCCGGCTATCCGGACACCCCCTAATCCAGGACTCCCTCAGTAGCCCCTGAACCAGGCTTCAATGACGACGAGTCCGGCACGCAGATTGTCTTCGGCATTTCAAGGCGGGTTCCTCCTCCAAGTACTTCATAGAAGATTTTGAACACAAAGGTAGTGTCCGGCTATGCAAAATAAGTTTCCACATATTGCCATAGAGAGAATAATGTTTACACAAATCTAATCTGCTGACGTATTCCGTAGCGTGACATCACACCACGGCCAAGTCTTTATTCGAATCGTTTTACTGTCCCACCTCAGCGCGTTTAGCGAGGCGGTTTCCTTGGCACGTCTTGTCAAAGCAGAGATCGTGTCCTCTTATTCCGGGATTCTCATCAATACGGGCGTGGGTAACCCAACCGTACCCGTTGGTATGTTTTCTCGATCAAAGGCGAGTCCCAAACGGTCACGGGGAGGGCCCTTGGTATTCAACCTCTTATAAAGAGACCAAGGCCTTACTCCTTTCTTTCAATCTCAAACGAGTTCGCCCTTCGCCTCGAGTTCCAACACCCAAGGCTCCAGATTTCAGGCGCTTCGGACCTTCGACAATTTCCGGTTCCGACCTTCGAGGCCGATGGATGCCCTCCTCCGTCACGGAGGAGGACGTTCTGAAGTTGAGAGAGGCCAGGTTCTTGACCAGCGAAATCTCACATAGGCTGCCTGCTCAAGGGTAGGTCATTCCCACTCCCAAGCCTGGTGAGAGTGTGGTGTTCATGTCTCACTTCCTTCGGGGGCTAGGCTTCCCGACGGATCCCTTCGTGAGGGGGCTCATGTTTTATTATGGGCTGGAATTTCACGACTTAGCTCCGGAGTCCATCCTCCATATTTCCTCATTCATCGTCGTGTGTGAAGCCTTCCTCCATATTACTCCTCACTTCAGACTATGGCTCAAGACCTTCAAAGTAGAGCCGAAGATGATCGAGGGACGGCACGCGGAGTGCGGAGGTGCTTTTATAAGCAAGAATGCTGGTGCTCCATGGCCCGAGGGCTCTTTTCAAGGGGAGTCCAGCTTATGGCAACGAGAGTGGTTTTATATCACAGCACCCAGGAGCACCAAGTGTTTGGCGTTGCCTGCTTTCCGCTCAGGTCCCCCGCCACAACTGGCGTCATGGGTCAATAAGGGGCTGGACTGGGGGCCAGCAAAGGACGTGCCCCTGTTGCAGGGCCGCACCCAAGATCTCCTAGAAAGAGACATCAGTCTGGTCGTGGTGACGTAGGTTATGTTAATTCGCCGAGTTCTGCCCTACAAACGTCGCCCCTCCGCCTGTGGGAGTTCAACCCGGAGGGACCACGAGTTCTCCAACATTTTCTTGGCATGACGCCCGTGGAGATGTACAAATTGTTCTTCGGACCACAAGTAGTGTGTCCGGATTCTACGGAGGACGTAGGTCTGAGCTGCAGTCGTCCGGATACTCAAGTAAGTAGCCTTGTGCCCGGACTCGCTATCCGTATATTTATCATAAAATTGCCCCTAAAAGAGTTGTCCTTTAAACATGAGTGGATAGCGAAAGCAAAGCTAATCAGGTGTCCGCCCCCCTCCCCGAGACCATGCCGGGTCCCGTGCTAGTCAGGATGTTGGAGGTTGTGCCTTCAAAGGAAAGCGAGGGAGGGGACAAGGAAGCTACAGCCTCCTCGAAGGAGGTTGTCCGGAAGGGAGGAATCGAAAATTCCTCTCCTCGGGGGAAGAAGAGGACCGCCTCTGAAGACCCGGAGACCATGGCCTCAAAGTGGGGGAAGAAATATTCGCCAGAGAGTCCTGTGCTGGGGGATACTTCAGCCGAATTATGCCCTCAAGGGGATCAGCCCTCCACCGAGCCGTAAGTAGAGAGGAGTTTTCTTTTTAAGAAACGAGAGAAATCCTTGCTTTTATATCTGAGAAAAGTAATCGAAAATTTACCTTGTAGCTCGGACCTTAGCCCTTCTCAGTAGAGCTCGTCTTCGGGGGATCTTCTTCCGAAGATGATGGAGAGCGGAACGCCTCCCCCTGCCATACGGCCTTGCGAGGCGGGCGACCCTGAGGTATCATCGCGGAGGGTTTCTTTGAATCCGGCAGGGCGGGAAGGTAGTCATATGGCCCCCCCAAAGCCCTCCGCGTCCGGCCTTCGAAAAGGGCCATTGGATGAGTCCGGCGCCGTCTGGTGCGCGGTCGGAGGAGCTGAAGGATCTGCTAGGGCGAGCATCTATCTCTGAGGAGCACTGTGCATTGATGGGTATGGTGATTGAGAGGATTTCATCCGCGGAGAGTGGATTGCACGAGGCCGTCAGGAGTTTGCCGACAGGTTTTAAGGTACGTGAAATAATGTACCCTTTTTGGACAGTTGCGCATAAATAAGATGCGCCCTGTGTAGATAGTAGCCCCTGTGATGGCGCGCAGAGGATCGTAATCCCAGGTCTAATATGCCGCCTTCATACGTAGGTGGCGAAGTATCCGGTGGCAAGCCGTACTGACGAGTTTGCCGAGCTAAAGCGGCAACTTGACGTGGCAGATGCCGACATCGCGCTTGTCAACAAGCGGCTTGATGAGGCACAAGGTATGTAATTCCTCCGACGGCACCTGGTAAGAGGAGATTTATGCCAGTATCTTACAATGTGTGCGCTTGATGCAGATGGTGCTGCTGCCATGGAGAATCTTCGGGCGGAACTTGCCCGAGCCAAGGAGCAAGCCAGGAAAAGTGATGCAGCTGCCGAAAAGGCAATTGAAGAGCTGAAAGCCGAACAGGCTGCTCACTGCCGAAGTAAGAAGGAAATGGCCGAGATGGCCATGAAGCTGAAGAACGCTCCTGGCCGTTGCAAGCTTCTTGAAAAAGAAGATTGGGCGGAACAGACGGACCTGGAGAAGGCCGTTTTTGATGCCAAGGATGCTCGCTCTGCAATGAGAGCTATGAAGGAGGAGCTACGTCAGGCCAGAGTGATCGCGGCTGGAAAGCCCTTTATGCTGCGGAGGAAGTTCCGTGATCCTAAACATGCTCCGTTAGACCGGATGTGGAGTACGGCGGACACCTATCTGGATTTGGCAGCGAGTGCCGCAGATGCGGCCGAACACTTCCGAGATCAAGAAGATCGCGAAGTGGAAAAGCTCTTTTGGTCGCAGTTCCACAATCCAGAGCGTCCACTGTCATTAGCCGATCATTTGGCCGAATGGGCCGAGCTAAATAGGTTGTCCGGACTCGCCATGAAGTATGTCATGAGTCATCTATGGCCAGAGAGGTCGGGGCCGAAAAGTTATTTCAACTTAGTGCAGCAGTTCCTTGGTGCGGCGCCGCATATCGATGCGATGAAGAGGTCAGCGTGCATAGAGGGTGCGCGGATGGCTCTTGCCCGTGTGAAGACATACTGGGCGGAAATGGCGGCCACCGTTGTTGCATCCCCAGACTCGGATGGAAGCCGAGTACCTGCCGAGCACTATTTTCAGGAAGTTCTACAAGGTGCTCGTTTCATAGAGACGCAGTGCTCGAAGGATACTATATTCGAATAGCATATATTATTGTAAAATAATATTTTGATAAATTGTAGAAGCTTTTTATAATTGTGCCTGCAAGTATTATAATACCTCCTGTGCAGTCGTTTAACATATATGTATATATAATCTGAAAGATGGCAGTTGTCGGCTTCAGCCCCCACGCACATAATGCGGGGGTGTTCGCAGAAGGCGCATTTTCACACTTGATCCAACATCTTGGTCCTACAAAGGAGGTGATAGCGCAGCGAACTAGGCAATCGGACTATGATGCTTTATCACTTTCACTTAGCCATCACTGGTAGAAAAAGAGGCTTCCGTCCAGCCCCATTAGTCGCGAAACTGTAGGAACCGCGACTAATGAAGTCTTTAGTCGCGGTTCGGCAGACGAACCGCGACCAAAGGCCTGGGCCCAGGGCGCTCGGTGGCCAGCTGGTGCACGTGAGGGGCTTTAGTCGCGGTTGGCCAGGCCAACCGCGAC
>NC_057809.1:596492802-596495491 GCF_018294505.1 Triticum aestivum
GGAACAAAGAGCATGCCAAGTTGTTGCGATGGCACAAAGAGGACCGTAAGTCGGACGGGGAGTTGAGACACACCGCAGATGGAACGCAATGGAGAAAGATCGACAGAGAGTTCAAAGATTTTGCAGCTGACGCAAGGAACATAAGATTTGGTCTAAGTACAGATGGCATGAATCCTTTTGGCGAGCAGAGCTCCAGCCATAGCACCTGGCCCGTGACTCTATGCATCTACAACCTTCCTCCTTGGTTGTGCATGAAGCGGAAGTTCATTATGATGCCAGTGCTCATCCAAGGTCCGAAGCAACCCGGCAACGACATCGATGTGTACCTAAGGCCATTAGTTGATGAACTTTTACAGCTGTGGGGCAGACCTGGTGTCCGTGTGTGGGATGAGCACAAAGAAGAGGAATTTGACCTACGAGCATTGCTTTTCGTAACCATCAACGATTGGCCTGCTCTTAGTAACCTTTCGGGACTGTCAAATAAGGGATACAATGCATGCACGCACTGCTTACATGAGACTGAAAGTGTACATTTGCCAAATTGTAAGAAGAACATGTACCTTGGGCATCGTCGATTTCTTCCGAAAATTCATCCAGTAAGAAAGAAAGGCAAGCATTACAACGGCAAGGCAGATCACCGGCCGAAGCCTGCGGAACGCACTGGTGCTGAGGTATTTGATATGGTCAAGGATTTGAAAGTCATCTTTGGAAAGGGTCCTGCGGACAATCAGTTCCGAAGGGAGCTGACGGGCACGCAGCCATGTGGAAGAAGAAATCTATATTCTGGGAGCTAGAATATTGGAAAGTCCTAGAAGTCCGCTCTGCAATCGACATGATGCACGTTACGAAGAATATTTGCGTGAACCTCCTAAGCTTCTTGGGCGTGTATGGGAAGACAAATGATACAAAGGAAGCACGGCAGGACCAGCAACGTTTGAAAGACCCTGATGACCGGCATCCGGAATGGTTTCAAGGTCGTGCCAGCTACGCTCTGACCAAAGAAGAGAAGGTCATCTTTTTTGAATGCCTGAGCAGTATGAAGGTCCCGCCTGGATTCTCGTCCAATATAAAGGGAATAATAAACATGGCGGAGAAAAAGTTCCAAAACCTGAAGTCTCACGACTGCCACGTGATTATGACGCAATTGCTTCCGATTGCTTTGAGGGGGCTCCTGCCGGAAAATGTTCGAGTAGCCATTGTGAAGCTATGTGCATTCCTCAATGCAATCTCTCAGAAGGTAATCAATCCAAAAGTTCTACCACGGTTACAGAACGATGTGATCCAATGTCTTGTCAGTTTCGAGTTGGTGTTCCCGCCATCCTTCTTCAATATTATGACGCACCTCTTGGTTCACCTAGTCGAAGAGATTTTCATTCTCGGTCCTGTATTTCTACACAATATGTTCCCCTTCGAGAGGTTCACGGGAGTATTAAAGAAATATGTTCGTAACCGTGCTAGGCCAGAAGGAAGCATCGCCAAGGGCTATGGAAATGAGGAGGTAATTGAGTTTTGTGTTGACTTTGTTCCTGACCTTAAGCCGATTGGTCTTCCTCGATCGCGGCACGAGGGGAGACTAAGTGGAAAAGGCACGATCGGAAGGAAATCAACGATATGTATGGACGGCCATTCTCTGACTGAAGCACACCACACTGTACTGACCAATTCCAGCTTGGTGGCTCCGTACTTTGAGAAACACAAGAATATTTTACGCTCGGACAACCCGGGGAAGCCTGAATCCTGGATTAGGAAGGCCCACATGGAGACTTTCGGCAGTTGGTTGAGAAAACATTTAATGAATGACAATGATGTTGTAGATCAGCTGTACATGTTGGCCAAGACACCATCTTCGACTATAACGACTTTCCAAGGGTACGAGATAAATGGGAATACATTTTACACGATCGCCCAAGATAAAAAGAGCACCAACCAAAACAGTGGTGTCCGCTTTGATGCAGCAACCGAGAATGGGCAAAAGGTCACATATTATGGTTACATAGAGGAGATATGGGAACTTGACTATGGACCCTCCTTTAAGGTCCCTTTGTTCCGATGTAAATGGTTCAAGCTAACAGGAGGTGGGGTAAAGGTGGACCAGCAATACGGAATGACAATGGTGGATTTCAACAATCTTGGTTACCTTGACAAACCATTCGTCCTAGCGAAAGATGTCACTCAGGTTTTCTATGTGAAGGACATGAGTAGCAAACCGAGGAAACGGAAAGATAAGAAAACGATCAGTACATCATGCGATGATCCAAAGCGCCACATTGTTCTTTCAGGGAAAAGAAACATCGTGGGAGTGGAGGACAAGACAGACATGTCAGAAGATTATAATATGTTTGCTGAAATTCCGCCCTTCAAAGTGAACACCGACCCGAGCATTAAGTTAAATGATGAGGATGCTACGGCACAATCGTAAGCAAGCAGGGACACAAGGGAAGAAATGATGTGTAATAATTTATTGTACCAAACTTTGTTGAATGGATCATGTGAATTATATTACCCGTGATGTGTTTGGTGTCCATTTTCGAATGATGTCGTCGTCGCTGCTGTCGTCGCTGTCGTACTCCTGCCTAGGCGTATAAAATTTTGAATTGAATTAGTTTTATTTTTCTGAATTTTTTGATATATTATTTGTATTTTTAACATTTTGAATTGAATTAGTTATATTTTTCTTAATTTTTTGATA